>NW_027476120.1:975000-987500 GCF_051020955.1 Megalopta genalis
TTCATATATATATGTCAGGTCGACACACCACTTTTCTCTTTCAAATATGTACAAGTTTTGCCACATTCCGCGCTTGTAACATATCTTCTTTAACGCTCAATTTCTTTCATTTTTCTACCATACAGATATTACCGTACGCCCAAAAACGTACGTATTATATTTTTGTTCTATCGTAAAATCACATTTTTCTACGTACGCCAGCTTCGTACGTTTCTATCTTTGCCTTCATAAAATCACAAGATAATTTTATCTTCAAGAGTCTCGCTATTAACATCTTGTAAGATAAATGTACGTCCCAGCTAAAACGTACAAATACTTCAAGTTAAGTAATAATATATCATCGCTATTGACAAATTTTTAAGATCCAAGACACAGTTCTCTCTATATGTTTTAATATTTTTTATGTACTCAAATATATTCAAAGGAAAAAGTACATGGGTGATGCCATAGTCGTGGAAGCGCGTACGCTCACGCTGATCTTCTGACCGCCGGAAGCACGAAACCTCTGATCTGGGCAAAATCGGCAAGCCGAGGAAGAACGGACAGGACACATGCTGGACTGGCGAGAAAGCGTGTTCTTCCGCTCGCGCTAGGCATTTCGATTTCTGACACCTCTTGATTTAAAAAATCAGTTTTTTGATAGTTTTCTCTCTCCACTGGGCTATTCATTTTAGCCACAGTTTTCAATTGGTACGATTTGCTTCCAAATCTTACAGATGCAGTTTAAAAAATTTTTCCATCGCTCGGACAGAAGAGTTGATGCTCAGTGAGTACGAGTATACATACAAAGTGCATACGGGTAACCAACCCCGTAGGGCTTGCCACATATGGGCCATTCGGTCAAAGACACCGACCCGTGGCCACGCTGTGTGGAGAAAAGTCCGTAACGTAAACGGCACGAAACAGTCAGGACCGAAGCCCCGAAGGAGCTCTGAGACAGCTTCTCGACCGAGATCGTAGAATTGGCCCAAAACCCGCTCTGCTCCGTCCGCCTCGCACGGACCGTGTATCTCTTATAGATACCGAACGGCCGGCAAGGACGCCGGCGCCGCCGGCCGAATAGCACGCGCGCTTATGAGTGTAAACCGCCGCGGCAACAGACCGCCCGGCCGTGCTGTTGTAACATAGCGCGTGAACGAACGAAAAAAAAATTTATAGTAAACATTAAAATAAATTACACTACCGTAAACTAGACAAAAAATTACACATTTTTTCTCAATATGAAAATTTTCACAAACTTTTCAAAGTCCCATCGCATCGAGTAAACTTTTTTAATAACGCTTCCGCACGATTCTAAATGCTTAATCCATATGTGAAATCGTTCACTGATCAAGAATATCGTATTTAAAAAAATTACAAAAATTTATTTTTCAAAATAATAAAAAAAAACCGAAAAATCACAAGAGTAAAGTACCATTATTTTAAACAACATGTCGTTCTAAATGCTTAATACCTATGTAAAAAAGTTATTTAAGCAAGAATATGTAATTGAAAAAAATTAGAAAAATTTATTTTAGCCGTAAATCGAAAATAATGGGGACACCGGAGCTGTTCGAAGCGCCGAGACGCGCCGCGTACCCCCCCCCGTGTCCGCTACCTTGTCGTGGTGGGGGGGCTTCGTGCCCTAATGATCCTCAAGGCTGTGCCGGCGGGGATTTTATTCCCTGGCAGGTTCTACCTAGCCGGAGTGGCTTGAGGTGAGGGGCCAACTAAAGTCGGACACATACCGTAAACCTGTGGTCATGTTTTACAGGAACGGGGGTCTTGCCTTAACCGGCCGGACCGCGAGGATGACAACCTCTCTAAAAAATCCCTAGCCCCAAGCAGTGTTGCGCGGTGAAGAGGGCGTAGCTGGAGTAATCGCCAGCTATGGTTGGTGGGTGCACCAATCTTTAGCGGACAACCCCGGGGTACCTGGCGACCCCCCGGGCGTATTAGCCTTCCCCGGGTATGGCGGCTCTACCCGGGGTGACCTCCTTTCCGACCACACTCGTGGGATCAGATATGGATTCTTTTTCAAATACAACCGGGGAGGGGGGAAACGAGCGTGAGGTGGAGGTGCGCGGGCCTATCGTGCGCCTCAAAAGATGTACAGAGCCGGTGTCGCGGAGGCATTCTGCAACACGCGGCGCAAAGAGGCCTGCGGAGGGCCTTGGCGACTGCGACGGGGGGGAGGAGTCGGACTTCTCCGTCTCCTCCCACCACTCGTCGCAGAGCGTCCCGGGCACCTCCACGAGGAAACGGGGCCGGCCACCGACGACCGGGCAATACGTTGGCCTCCAAGAGGCCAAACGCAAACAGGCTGAGGCTGAAAGAAGCCTCATAGCGGGCATTTTCGACCCGGTTGCCCCGGGACCGAGGCCCGCGAGTTCGAGCGACCCGCTTCCGGACGAGGTCGAGGTCGCTGCGGATTTCCGGGGCCGCCCGACGCGGGACGTTGCGGCCGCGGTAATGGAGTGCCTGGGCGATGTGGCCAGGATATTCAATGCAGCGACGGGGCTGAAGGCCAGTGCGGTGCGGTCCCTCCGGACGGCGGCCCTGAGCAGCCGGGTGGGCGTTGCGGAGCTGGCAGTTCGGTCGGCTCCCAGCGCCACCCGGCTGTTGGAGGCCGAGAACGCTCAATTGCGAGAGCAATTGGCGGAGTTGCGGGCGGAGGTCGCCCGACTCCGTCAAGCGGTGGAGGCGGGGCCGGCTGTTGCCGGGATGGCTCCGCCGCTGCCCCCTGA
The DNA here is from genome assembly GCF_051020955.1 of Megalopta genalis. Taxonomy (NCBI): domain Eukaryota; kingdom Metazoa; phylum Arthropoda; class Insecta; order Hymenoptera; family Halictidae; genus Megalopta; species Megalopta genalis. The sequence goes on from NW_027476120.1 coordinate 977,727, forward strand.
TGGGGGCAAGGGGTTGCTGCCGGTTATCAGCGCTCGGGGGCCCCAGTCCCCTGGGCGAGGAGGGTCCTCGCCCCCACCCGCGGCTGTGCCAGCCGACCTGCTGGCACAGATCGGCTCCCTTATCGACGCCAAATTGGCATCGTTCAGAAGGGAGCTGGTCCCGCGGGTGCGAGGCCCGCGATCGGCGGCACCCGTGCCGCCCGCCCCACCCCTGCCGATGGACAGGAGGGGGGGAAAGAAAAAGGGTGGCAGTGGGGGAGAGACTGTGGTCGCTAAGGCGACACAAATGCAGCCCGCCCCCACTGTTGCGCCGCCCTCCACCACACCTCCAACTGAGGTGTGGTCAAAGGTAGTTGGCCGGAAGGCCAAAAGGGCGGCTGCCGCAGATAAACATGCGGCAGCTGCCAAGGCTGCCGCAGATAAACCTGCGGCAGCTGCCAAGGCTGCTTTGACCGAGAGGGCGGCGAAGCGGGTGGCACCGGCTGCTCCCAAAAGGGCTCCCCTGCCGCCACGTCCGCCCCGCACGGCTGCCGTTACTCTAACGGTACCGGCCGGCGGGGCGATGAGTTACGCCGAGGCGATGGCCACTGCCAGGTCCAAAATAGACCTGGCAGAACTTGGCATCGCCTCGCTGAAGCCCAGGAGAGCGGTGACGGGGGCAATAATTTTAGAGGTCCCCGGAGCTGATGGAGCAGCCAAGGCCACTGCCCTGGCCTCTAAGATGGCTGACGCGCTGGCAGGGACCGGCGTGAAGGTCGCGCGCCCAATCAAAAAGGCCGACCTTAGGGTGCGCGGCCTGGTCGACTCGACCACGCCGGTGGAGGTCGCCGCAGCTGTCGCCCGTGTGGGAGGGTGCGACCGGGGGGATGTGAAGACCGGCGAAATCCGGTCTTCCCCCTCTGGTTTGGGCACCCTATGGGTCCAGTGCCCTGCTGCGGCCGCGCGCAAAGTTGCGGTCGCTGGCAAATTGACAGTGGGCTGGACCCAGGCGACGGTGGAGGCCCTCAGCGCCCGCCCCTTGCAGTGCTACCGCTGCTTTGGCTTAGGCCACACGAGGCAGCGGTGCACTGCGGCCGAGGATCGGTCCGGCTGCTGTTTTGGGTGCGGCAGTCAGGACCACAGGGTGGCTGGCTGCACTGAACAGCCAAAGTGCCCGCTTTGCGCGGGTGCTGGCAAGCCGGCCGGCCACCGCCTCGGCAGCCGGGCGTGCCCTGCCAGCGCGAGACGCGGCAGAGGGAGCAGGGGGAGGAGAACCACGACGGCCAAGGCGGCAGCCGCCGTGGCAGCTACTAATACAAAAGATCCGGCACCCAAGGATGCCACCGTCACGCCCGCGGGGGCGGTTGGGGCTGATAAAACCCCAGACGCCACCGCTCCCGCGGCGGCGATGGAGATTGAGGCGCCGGAGTAATGGGGCCTACTGGCCCTATTATTCAGGCCAACCTGAACCGCTCGGTCAGGGCACAAGACCTTTTTGTGCAATTCCTGGCCGAGCGGGGTGCCGGGTTGGCCGTAGCGGCGGAGCCGTACCGGGTCCCCGACCATCCACATTGGATGGGGGACTTGGACGGCTCCGTCGTTATAATATGGGCAGGCCGGCCGGGGTCCCCGGCGTGCTCCGTTATCGAGCGCGGCCGGGGATACCTGGCCGTTGACTGGGGCGGCACCGTGGTTGTGGCGATCTACGCACCTCCGAGGTGGTCCCTCGTGGAGTATGAACAGTATCTGGACGTGGTGGGGAGATGCGTCTCTCGCTGCCAGCCGCGTCCGGTGCTGGTCCTGGGGGACTTCAACGCCAAGTCTTCAGCTTGGGGTTCCCCCAGGACGGACCCGAGGGGCCGGGAGGTGCTTGATTGGGCGGCGGGACTCGGACTCTGTCTTCTAAACACGGGCTCGGTCCATACGTGCGTGCGGTATAACGGGGGGTCCATCGTTGACCTGTCATGGGCAACGCCCCCGGCCGTGCGCCGTATTACGGGGTGGAGGGTGGCGGAGGAGGTCGAGACGCTGTCCGACCACAGATACATTGTTCTCGGCCTCTCCGCCGCCCCATCGACGCCCCGACGTCGCCCCGCTGATGAGGGATCGCCTCAGCCACGGTGGGCGCTGAAGCGCCTCGACCAGGACGCTCTGATGGCGGCAGCCCACGTCGTGGCCTGGCCGGCAACACCGGCCGGGCCAGTCGACGGGACAAGGGAGGCCCATTGGTTCCGGGGCGCAATGACGTCGATTTGCGACGTCGCCATGCCCCGGGCCAGGGTCTTCCCGAGGAAGGCGGTGTACTGGTGGTCGCGCGCGATAGCGGATTTACGCACAGAGTGCGTCCGCGCGCGACGCCAGTACGCCCGCGCCCGTCGACGACGACGTTCCGACGTGGAGCTGGCTATCCAGCTGTATGGGCGATACAGGGAGAAGGTGGTCGCCCTGCAGCTGGCCATCAGGCAGGCGAAGAGCCAGGCCTGGCGCGACCTCCTCGGCACTATCAACCGAGATCCATGGGGGCGCCCATACAAAATGGCGATGGGACGTTTACGTCCCTGGGCGCCCCCTCTGACGGAAAGCCTGGATCCGGGGATGCTCGCACGGGTCGTGGACGCGCTATTCCCCGTCAGCGGGGAGGCGTCCCGGCCCGTCCCTCAGCTAGAGGGACATGAGTGGTCCCCGGATCTGGAGGTCGCGCCGGAGGAAATGGCCGGGGTAGTCAAATGGCTTCGGGGCAAGAATACTGCCCCGGGGCCGGACGGTATCCCCGGCCGGGTCTGGCTGCTTGCCATGGGCGTCCTGGGCGAGAGGCTGAGAGGCCTCTACTCCGGGCTCCTGAGATCCGGGGTGTTCCCGGACCTCTGGAGGAGAAGTCGGATGGTCCTCTTAAAGAAGGATGGGAGGCCTGCGGATTCTCCCTCCGCGTACCGGCCCATTTGCCTCCTGGACGAGGTGGGCAAGATCTTTGAAAAGATCATTGCTGCCCGCCTCGCCAGGCACCTGTCCCGCGTTGGCCCCGATCTGGCGGACTGCCAGTTCGGCTTTCGGGAGGGGCGATCGACGGTCGACGCAATCGACCGTCTAAAGTCCCTCTCGGACAATGCCGTGGCACGGGGCGGGGTGTGTTTGGCGGTGTCGATCGACATCGTCAATGCATTTAACACCCTGCCCTGGTCCGCCATTAGGGAGGCCCTGGTTGAACACCAGGTGCCTCCCTATCTGAGGCGGGTGATCGGGGCCTACCTGCGGGACAGGTGGGTGGAATACCCGGGCCGGTACGGGACGATACGGAGGGAAGTGGACTGCGGGGTCCCACAGGGGTCCGTGTTAGGACCACTCCTGTGGGACCTGGGATATAACGCAGTCCTGAGGGCCTCCCTGCCCGACGGTGCCACTGTCGTCTGCTATGCGGACGACACGTTAGTGGTCACCGTCGGGGACACCTTCGAGAGGACCATCCGACGAGCGGAGGTTGCGGTGGCAGCCGTCGTCGCGAAGATCCACGATCTGGGGCTGAAGATGGCCCCGGAGAAGGCCGAGGCCGTCTGGTTTGGACGGCCTCGGTCGCGGCCACCGGCCGGATCGTGGATCTGGGTTGGAGGAGCCTGCGTCGAGGTGAAGTCCGAGATCAAGTATCTCGGACTGATCCTCGACAGCCACTGGAGATTCGGGGCGCATTTCGGCCGCCTCGTCCCCCGAGTTGAGAGGGCGGCGGCCTCGCTCGGCCGCCTGTTGCCCAATCTCGGGGGACCGGATAACATGGTGCGTCGCCTATACCTGGGCGTGGTGCGGTCCATGGCCTTGTACGGCGCCCCGATCTGGGGGCCGTCCGCGAGGGCAAGCCGGCGCATCACTTTGTTGTTGCGCCGGCTTCAGAGGCAAATGGCCCTTCGCCTCATACGGGGTTACCGCACCGCGTCTACCGTGGCGGCGCTTGCTCTGGCGGGAGAAATTCCCTTCGAGCTGCAGGCGGCGATGCGCGCCTATGTCTATAGGCGCATATGCATCGCTGGCCGGGCTCGGGGGGACCCGCCGGAGCAGGAGGCGGTCGACGGCTTCGAACTCCAGGCCCGGGGACTAGCGCTCGCCAGATGGCATGCGGAGCTTTGTTCCCATGCCGGCGAGCGCGTCCCTGGGGCTCTCCTGCCACACTTCGCCTCGTGGCGGGAGAGGCGGTTTGGCAGGCTCACCTACCGTGCGACGCAGGTGTTCACCGGGCATGGCTGCTTCGGTGTGTACCTGTGTCGCATCGGTCGGGAAGCGACGACGGTGTGCCACCACTGTGGCGCGGAGGAGGACTCGGCGCAGCATACACTGGAGGTATGCCCCGCCTTTTCAGTGCTGCGCCGAGTCCTAAGACGGGAAGTTGGTCGCGACCTCGCTCTCTCCAGCTTAGTTGGGGCCATGCTGGAGAGCCCAAGAAAATGGGCGGCAGCCATCGCCTTCTGCGAAGAGGTGATGCTGCAGAAGGAGGCTGCCGAGCGGGGTCGCCGTGAGCGGGGGGTGCGGCGTGTGCGCCCACGCCTAGAGCCCCCCTCCCCGAGCAGATGAGAATAGGCGGGCGGCGGGTGTACCAGATTACTGGTTTAATTGCCCGCCGCCCGCCACCCCCCCCCCAACTGAAGCTGTCCTCCCCATATTGGGAGGACGAGGCGGTGTGGGGTGCGGTCCCCCGCACCGCCGAAGCAAGATGATTCATGGGGGGAGTATAAATCTCCCCCCCGGGACGCGGCCGGCCACCGCCATTCCATCCTGGTGGCCGGCCAGGCGAGGGGGAGCCGCGGTTGTGTTCTGTAAGAGTTCCCGTGGCTCCCCCGCTACTCGCCAGCGCCCTAGGCCGCCGTGGGGGTTTTAGCGGGTCAAAACCCGCACTACCCCCGCCCCGCCCCTCGGGCGGGACGGGGGTGTCTGACCAGCAGATTTCCCCCACGTTAAACAAAAAAAAAAAAAAAAAAAAAAAAAAAAGACGCGCTATGATGCAACAGACGAGCGATTGGAACGCCCGAATATTTTCAAAGTCCCAACGTACCGATCAAGAGTAAAGTACCATTTTCCTACATTAGATTTCGTTCTAAATACTTAATCCCTATGTAAAAACGTTAGTTAAGCAAGAATATCGTATTTTTAAAAAAATCAAATGATAGGATTTTCCAGAAAATTGAAAAAACCGAAAAATGTCAAGAGTAAAGTGCCATTTTCTGACATTAGATTTCGTTCTAAATGCTTAATCCCTATGTAGAAACGTTAGTTAAGCAAGAATATCGTATTTTTAAAAAAATCTAATGATAGGATTTTCCAGAAAATTGAAAAAACCGAAAAATGTCAAGAGTAAAGTGCCATTTTCTGACATTAGATTTCGTTCTAAATGCTTAATCCCTATGTAGAAACGTTAGTTACGCAAGAATATCGTATTTTTAAAAAAATCTAATGATAGGATTTTTCAGAAAATTGAAAAAACCGTAAAATGTCAAGAGTAAAGTGCCCTTATTTTAAACAATGTATCGTTCTAAATGCTTAATCCCTATGTAAAAAAGTTATTTAAGCAGGAATATGTTATTGAATAAAATGAGAAAAATTTATTTTAGCCGTAAATCGAAAATAATGGACCGAGCGAATCGGTCGATTGCGCCGAGACGCGCTATGATGCAACAGACGAGCGATTGGAACGCCCGAATATTTTCAAAGTCCCAACGTACCGATCAAGAGTAAAGTACCATTTTCCTACATTAGATTTCGTTCTAAATGCTTAATCCCTATGTAAAAACGTTAGTTAAGCAAGAATATCGTATTTTTAAAAAAATCTAATGATAGGATTTTCCAGAAAATTGAAAAAACCGAAAAATGTCAAGAGTAAAGTGCCATTTTCTGACATTAGATTTCGTTCTAAATGCTTAATCCCTATGTAGAAACGTTAGTTAAGCAAGAATATCGTATTTTTAAAAAAATCTAATGATAGAATTTTTCAGAAAATTGAAAAAACCGTAAAATGTCAAGAGTAAAGTGCCCTTATTTTAAACAATGTATCGTTCTAAATGCTTAATCCCTATGTAAAAAAGTTATTTAAGCAGGAATATGTTATTGAAAAAAATTAGAAAAATTTATTTTAGCCGTAAATCGAAAATAATGGGGACACCGGAGCTGTTCGAAGCGCCGAGCGCGCCGCGTACGCCCGAATATTTTCTAAGTCCCAACGTACCGATCAAGAGTAAAGTACCATTTTCCTACATTAGATTTCGTTCTAAATACTTAATCCCTATGTAAAAACGTTAGTTAAGCAAGAATATCGTATTTTTAAAAAGATCTAATGATAGGATTTTCCAGAAAATTGAAAAAAAGGAAAAATGTCAAGAGTAAAGTGCCACTTTCTGACATTAGATTTCGTTCTAAATGCTTAATCCCTATGTAGAAACGTTAGTTAAGCAAGAATATCGTATTTTTAAAAAAATCTAATGATAGGATTTTTCAGAAAATTGAAAAAACCGTAAAATGTCAAGAGTAAAGTGCCCTTATTTTAAACAATGTATCGTTCTAAATGCTTAATCCCTATGTAAAAAAGTTATTTAAGCAGGAATATGTTATTGAATAAAATGAGAAAAATTTATTTTAGCCGTAAATCGAAAATAATGGACCGAGCGAATCGGTCGATTGCGCCGAGACGCGCTATGATGCAACAGACGAGCGATTGGAACGCCCGAATATTTTCAAAGTCCCAACGTACCGATCAAGAGTAAAGTACCATTTTCCTACATTAGATTTCGTTCTAAATACTTAATCCCTATGTAAAAACGTTAGTTAAGCAAGAATATCGTATTTTTAAAAAAATCTAATGATAGGATTTTCCAGAAAATTGAAAAAACCGAAAAATGTCAAGAGTAAAGTGCCATTTTCTGACATTAGATTTCGTTCTAAATGCTTAATCCCTATGTAGAAACGTTAGTTAAGCTAGAATATCGTATTTTTAAAAAAATCTAATGATAGGATTTTCCAGAAAATTGAAAAAACCGTAAAATGTCAAGAGTAAAGTGCCCTTATTTTAAACAATGTATCGTTCTAAATGCTTAATCCCTATGTAAAAAAGTTATTTTAGCAGGAATATGTTATTGAAAAAAATTAGAAAAATTTATTTTAGCCGTAAATCGAAAAAAAAGACTGTTCGTTTCTCTGTCTCTCTCGCGCGATCGAACTATCGATGTTTCCCGACAAACTATTGGGAGGTTAATTAAACTTTATACATGAAATTACTCGTTCCGATCCCTGCTACACAGCCGTATACTTTTTATAATTTTGTGGAATCGGGAACCTCGAAATATTTAACATAACGCGGATCGACTGTCTCTGTCTCTTTCTAGATCGGAAGAATCGATGTTTCCCGGCAAACTAATGGGATATTAATTAAACTTTATACATGAAATTACTCGTTTTGATCTCCGCTACACAGCCGTATACTTTTTATAATTTTGTGGAATCGGTAACCTTGAAATATTTAACATAACGCGGATCGACTGTCTCTGTCTCTTTCTAGATCGGAAGAATCGATGTTTCCCGGCAAACTAATGGGATATTAATTAAACTTTATACATGAAATTACTCGTTTTGATCCCCGCTACACAGCCGTATACTTTTTATAATTTTGTGGAATCGGTAACCTTGAAATATTTAACATAACGCGGATCGTCTATCTCTGTCTCTTTCTAGATCGGAAGAATCGATGTTTCCCGGCAAACTAATGGGATATTAATTAAACTTTATACACGAAATTACTCGTTTTGATCCCTGCTACACAGCCGTATACTTTTTATAATTTTGTGGAATCGGGAACCTCGAAATATTTAACATAACGCGGATCGACTGTCTCTGTCTCTTTCTAGATCGGAAGAATCGATGTTTCCCGGCAAACTAATGGGATATTAATTAAACTTTATACACGAAATTACTCGTTTTGATCCCTGCTACACAGCCGTATACTTTTTATAATTTTGTGGAATCGGGAACCTCGAAATATTTAACATAACGCGGATCGACTGTCTCTGTCTCTTTCTAGATCGGAAGAATCGATGTTTCCCGGCAAACTAATGGGATATTAATTAAACTTTATACATGAAATTACTCGCTTTGATCCCCGCTACACAGCCGTATACTTTTTATAATTTTGTGGAATCGGGAACCTTGCAATATTTAACATAACGCGGATCGTCTGTCTCTGTCTCTTTCTAGATCGGAAGAATCGATGTTTCCCGGCAAACTAATGGGAGTTTAATTAAACTTTATACATGAAATTACTCGTTTTGATCCCCGCTACACAGCCGTATACTTTTTATAATGTTGTGGAATCGGGAACCTTGCAATATTTAACATAACGCGGATCGTCTGTCTCTGTCTCTTTCTAGATCGGAAGAATCGATGTTTCCCGGCAAACTAATGGGAGTTTAATTAAACTTTATGCATCAAATCATTCAGTTTGACTCCTGCAACACAACCAAACACTCTCTGTAATTTTCTAAACTGAAAAACCACTGAAATTGCGCTCGAAATGCGGAGCGACGGGTCGGCGCGTCTGCACTGTGCGACAGCTAGTCAAAACGTCCGAACAGCGTATTGTTTTCGATCTCTTGGTATAATATTCGTATTCCTTGCTGTGTATAGCTTCCGATCGATTATTGCAATGGTCAAAGTTCCAGCAGCGTAATGCTTTCCATAAGATTACATTAATATAACCAGCGGCATATTGCTTTCTATCTTGTAATGAAAATTTTATAACCAAGTACCAACGGCGTATTGCTCTCGTTCGGATAATGGAGATTTTACAACCAAGTACCAGCGGTTTCTGTCTTATAGTTAAATTATTATAATAAAATAAAGTACCAGCGGCGTGTTACTTTCGTTCGGATAATGGAGATTTTATTACTAAGTACCAGCGGTTTCTGTCTTATAATTAAATTATTATAATAAAATAAAGTACCAGCGGCGAACTGCTTTCGTTCGGATAATGGAGATTTTACAACCAAGTACCAGCGGTTTCTGTCTTATAGTTAAATTATTATAATAAAATAAAGTACCAGCGGCGTGTTACTTTCGTTCGGATAATGGAGATTTTATTACTAAGTACCAGCGGTTTCTGTCTTATAATTAAATTATTATAATAAAATAAAGTACCAGCGGCGAACTGCTTTCGTTCGGATAATGGAGATTTTATGTCCAGCGGCGTAGTGCTTTCTATCTTATAATGTAATTCTTATTACAAAGTACCAGCGGCGTATTGGTTCGTACCAGCGGCGTATTGCTTTTTTTCCAGCGGCGTATTGGTTCGTACCAGCGGCGTATTGCTTTTTTTTCCAGCGGCGTATTGGTTCGTACCAGCGGCGTATTGCTTTTTTTCCAGCGGCGTATTGTTTCGTACCAGCGGCGTATTGCTTTTTTTTCCAGCGGCGTATTGGTTCGTACCAGCGGCGTATTGCTTTTTTTTCCAGCGGCGTATTGGTTCGTACCAGCGGCGTATTGCTTTTTTTTCCAGCGGCGTATTGGTTCGTACCAGCGGCGTATTGCTTTCCGTAACCTTGAAAAACACAAAGTGCCAGCGGCGTGTTGCTTTGGAAAATAGAGCCAACATCAGCAGCATTCCGGCCTGTGCTCGGTTGGGCACGGAAACGCGACTGACCAATAGGAAGCTTAATTTTCGCCGAATGCAACGTCTGATCTTTCTATATCATGGTTTTGCAACGTCTGATCCTTCTAAATCGCGTTAGTGCAACGCTTGATCCTTCTAAATCGCGTTAGTGCAACGCTTGATCGTTC
>NW_027476120.1:990000-1000000 GCF_051020955.1 Megalopta genalis
AGACAATGTGATGTACATTGTCCGCCTGTCCACAATCGCAGATGTCCGATTCTAAGGATTTCATGCTTTTTAATATGTTCCTTATGTTACCGTGACCAGATAGAAGTTGTACGACGTAGTGGTTTAGGACCACCCAGTTTGCTTCAAGTCTTTGGCGAACGTTCCCGAAAAACTCATGTGTTATCTGGCCTTTTGTTGAGTTGGTCCAAATTTCCTGCCAGGCATCGAGAGTCTGCTCCCGGATGTCTTTTTGCAGTTTGTTTTTTATTTCTATGGATGGTGTTGGTTGCAGTGTTGTGAATTCTAAGTTTCGGATTTTGAAATTTTGATTTCTGCTTAGATTGTATTTTGCTCTTCTCTCCTCTAAGAGTAGTTCTATCGGTATTGCGCCTGTGATTACCATTAGGGCATCGTATGAGATTGTTCTATATGATTTTGAAACTCTGATAAGGGCATGTCTTTGAGTTTTGTGTAAGAGTCTAATGTGATGTGAATTGTTAACCTTGTCTGACCAGGCAGCAGCGGCGTAGGTGAGTATAGGAACAAAGACTCCGTTGTAAATAGTAGCTAGGGTCTTGTGGTTAAGTCCCCAGTTGGCTTTGGCAATTGTAGCAAGAGCGTGAAATATCATTTTGCTTTTATTTGATATTAGTTGCAGGTGAGGAGTTATGTTTAATCTTGTGCCAAATTTGACACCGAGATATTTAACGGAGTTTTTCATTTTAAGTGAGCAGTTCCCGATCTTGACTGTGGGAGGTCTTCTAATATCTAGAAAGCCTTTTAGCAGAATCATTTCCGATTTCTGTGATGAGATTTGGAGTTTTTGTTCCCTACACCATTCTAAGATTGTGGCTGTGATGGAGTTTGCAGTTGTTTCCAACTGTAATCTAGAGTCTCCTGAAGTGAGGACTATTAGGTCGTCCGCGTAAGCAATGACTTTGTGGCCTAGACTATTTAGGCGATTTAGAAGTTCGTCGAATATTAAGTTCCAGAACATGGGTCCCAGGATAGAACCTTGAGGGCAACCTTTGTTTACTGATTTGCGGGATATGAAGCTAGAGGTGACTATCTCTGCTGTTCGGTCAGAGAGGTAACTTTGAATAACTTTGTATATATTTCGCGGACAATTTCTATTTTTTAGGTTCCAGAGGATGCTGGGCCACCATACCGAATCGAAAGCTCCTGAGATGTCGAAGAGCAGACCTATCATATATTTGTTCCGAGAGTAAGTTACATGTTTTCTTAATTCAACCATGGCGTCCTCTGTTGACCTTCCGGGTTTGAATCCGAATTGTCTATCAGAGGTGAGCTCATGGTTGTGCAGAAGGCAGTGGATCTTATTGGCCATAAGCTTTTCCAGAATTTTGCCGAGGACTGGGAGGAGAGAGATCGGCCTATAGGACTTAGGATCGCTCTCCTCTTTCTCTTTTCCTTTAAGTAGCACACGAATCTGAGCACGCTTCCATTGTTTTGGGAATACGCCGTGGGTTAGGCAATCATTAAACAGTTCTGTGATTTCCCCATGTAGGGTAGTCCAGGCCCGCTTAATGATTACGTTTTCTAGTCGGTCGTGTCCGGGGGCTTTATTCGGTTTAAGGGATTTTACTATTGAGGCTATGTCTGTTTTTAAGAATGGGGGAGAATTTTCCGTGGCTGGAGGTGACGACGTCTCCAGTCGGATGTTAATTTGTCTGTTTGTTTCGTTGGTCGTGTTATCGTCTGGAACTAGGTGGGCTAAGAGTTTGTCTATTGTGTCGCGTAGTGTGATTGTTTGTTCACCTTGTATTTGTATACTTTCGCATACTTTGTCTGCTTTTAGTTTTTTGTTTGCTATTTTGTATGTTATTCCCCATGCGTTTTCGTTTCCTTCCTTGGAGACGAAGTTTCTCCAGCTTTTGAGTTTCGCGGATCTAATTTTTGATATATATTTGTTTCGGAGGGTTCGATAAGACTCTCCTAAGGATTGCCTTACCGATTTCGTTTTTGTTCTTTGATAGATACGTCTTGCCTCAGTGACCTCTTTTCTAAGTTTGCTTAGTTGCGGAGTCCACCAAGGGACGGATTTCGGGAAGCGTGTTTTTTGCGGGATGGATTGTTCTGCTGCTGTTATGATTTTATTTTCTATTTTCGCGGCGAGTGATTCTGGAGTTGAGGTTTCTAAGGGGGGCGGGTCGTCTGTAGTTTTGTTGGAGAGACAGTGGTGAAATTTGTCCCAGTCTGCTTTTTTAACGTTGAACCTATTGGTTCTGACTGGTCGGCTAGAAGTGTGGAATAGTTGGATGGAATAGGTTATTAGACTGTGGTCGCTCGTGGTCGTACTGTCATGTACCGACCAACACCTGATTTTGTCGAATGAGTTTGCACACGCTAGAGTGAGATCAATGTTAGAAGTTCCTCTAGGTGTGTTGAATGTGAAGGTTGCGGAAGGCTTGTTAACTACGAAGAGTCTGTGTTGGGAGATGAAATCTTCCATTGTCTCTCCTCGAGGATCTGTGCGTTTGCTGAACCAGAGGGGGGAGTTCGCGTTTGAATCTAAGCTAATTATTATTTTATGCCCCTTGAGAGTTGTAATTGCTTTATCTAGGTGGGCTAAGTATGAGTCTATGTTTTCGCAAAATTGGAGATACGCGTTGATTATGTAGAATCTGTCGTCTTTCGTGCAGATTTCTACGCATGTGCAATGGGTGTTACTTATTTGTGCGATCTTAAGGGCTTCTATTTCGGTGTTGAAAATAACTATTGCTGATTTAATTTTGTCCGCGGTAGAGATTTTTGAAAAGCGTTTTTTGTCGGTTATGATTTTTGTGGTAATTCCGAAGCCTGGGATGGAGTTCGCGTTACTGTAGGGCTCCTGAAGCAAGAGTATATCTATCTTTTTGTTTGTCGCTATCTGTCTGAGTTCGTCAGTTACTGTCTTAGAACCTCCGGCGTTTATTTGTGCTACTTTTAGGATTCGTATGCTACTTGTGTTGCGTCTAGTGGATACTGGGTTTATAAAAGTTGAGGGTTTACTTACCATCATCCGTTTTTGAAGTTTGTATCTCTAGGGCGTGGCAGAAAGCGGGGCAGTCCTTGGTTCTGGATGAGTGGTTGTGTGGCTTGTTGAATCTCTTGCAGTTTACACATGACGGGCTATTTTTCTTGTTTGGGCAGTTGGAAAAGGAGTGTCCATCTTCAGCGCAATGGCCACAAGTTTCAATTGTGGCCCTGCAATATTTGGCAATGTGTCCGAAGGCCTGGCACTTATAACACCTACTAACAACGTTATAGTCTCTAAGAGAGCACGAGTGCCAACCTAGAAAAACACGTCCTGTTGCTGCGAGTTGTTCCCTAACTTCTGGTGCTGTTTCAATTATCCAGTTTGTGGTGTCCTTGGTTCTGTCTCCTGATTTAAATAGGATTTTTACTTTTTCCGCGAGTTCTATTTCGGTTAGGTGTTCTAAGTTTTGGCTTCTCAGGGCTGTGAGGAGTTCTTTTTCGTTAGTGGAGTTAGGAACTGAGTAGATTATTAAACGCGGTCTCTTTTTAGCGGGTGATTCTGTTTTTAGTCCGGCGTTTTCTAGGTTTTTATTTCGTATTATTTTGTCTAAGTCTTCTTTAGTGTCGGTCTCTATAAGCACTCCGTTGTTTTTTATTTTTCTTACGTTTCTTATTTTAATATTGTCCTTTGTTGGTGTTATGTTTTTCATTATAGTTTGTTTAGTGTTTTCGCTGCTGCAGGTGTCGTTGTTTAGTCTCGGGTAAACTGTGGTCACAAAGCGGGGTGTAGATTTGATGGAGGTGATTGTCGTGGTTCTGATGTTGGTTCGTGCTGCGTTCGCGTAGGAGGTCGGTGCTGTTGTTTGTTGTTGTTGCGGGGCCTTGCTGATGTTGTTCACGGTGTGAACTACATTGCTGACGATTTGGCTGAGCTTCTCTATTTTTCCGTGTAGTGAGTCTTGTTCCTGTGTCTTGTTTTTTAGTGTCTTGTTTTCTCGTTCTATTTTTTCGGCGTAGTCGTAGGCGTCCTTGATGATGTTTTTGAAGTGCCTTGCATCTTCCGATGGAAGGCTGTCCGCAAGCTCACTGCTGAACGTGAGAAGAATCAGGAGCGGCGAGGGTTCACTGGACTCTTCCTCTTCGTTGTTGTGGCGTCTTTTGTGTTCTTGCTCCGTGACAGAGTCGGCCTTCCTCTTGAGCTTCTTTTTCTGCTCGATGGATTCTCCCAATTTTCGGGCTGCGCGGGACTGGACAATCTTCCAGTCATTGTCCAGATCCATCTCCATGGTATTTTATCCGCGTGACCGAGTCACGCGGCCCGGAATTTAAGTGCAGATTTTTAGTTTTAATTTTTAATTTTTGCGCGAGAAAGAATTTTTACGTTTAAAGTATTATGTATGTTGGAATTTGTGTTCGTAACTATGCACCGTTGCTAGGGAGCTACGCGGAAAACCGTGTACCTGGACGGGGTACCGTTATCGTTTACCGTTACCTGGCCGGCGACCCTTGTAATCCGGGACGGCGCAGGTAGTCAAAATTTACGGACGCGAACAATTTAAAGTAAATGTTTATGCTTATAACTTTTTTAACGTTAAAACAATTAACAAATGAACTGCACAAGGTTGTTGTTGGTGAAAAACACTGCACGTTGGTACAAAAAATTTTTGATTTTCGTCACTTTTAACTACCGTTTACGAAACGACGCGGATTAACTTCGGAGCGACTTGTCGCACGTCCGTTCACCTCGGCGGTTGAGAGCGGAGTCCAGTAGATAGGGACAGTTTAGTGTGAATCTGGTCACCGCGAAGGTGACGCAGACATGTTTCCTCGCCCATTCGGGCATACACAACTAAATTTCCATCCACTTCCAGCGGCCCCACATTCAAGGGAAAGGGCCGAGGAAAAATCCGCACGTGCCATTGAGACGTTTACAATGGACGAGTTCTTTAGCCGCCAGCGAATTTCAGTTTCCATCTATCTGCTGGCGCCCACGGGGAACCACGGGGAGGCGAACTCGTGACACGACGCCTCGCGTCCACTAAACGAAGACCTAGGAAATCGGGATGGGTGTTGGAATCAGGATTTTTCCTACCGGAAGCCCTTTAGCCAAAGGGTTTCCCGGCAGAAGGATGCGAATACCTGGAAGACCTTTTCCGACGACACGAAGTGTTGTGCCGCTTCAGGCCATTTCCAGGTTCCGCTAGGGGTGATGTCCCGTAGAGCTTCTCTCTGCGGGTTGAAGTGTTTGCAGCGGAGAAGGAAGTGGTCTACCGTGTCCGACCCGTGACCACACCCACACGCCTCGCTGTCGGCAACCCCGTACGCGAAGAGGCGCGAACGGAAATTCCCATGTCCAGTGAGGACTTGTGTGGTGAAGTGGTTCGGTACCATCCACCCGGCCGCCATCCTTCTCTCGATACTGCTGAAGAAGGTGAAAGTTGTGCGGCCTTTGTGGGAGGAGTCCCACATGGATTGCCACATCCTTTTCACCTCAGCCACGATCCTAATTTTCGCATCGTTGGTTCCCGCTGGGACCACGATGTTACCGATCCTGGCATCCATATTTTTCCTGACCTGGTAAAGGGCTTTGGCCTGTTGTAGCTCAAGTCCGATAGGGGGGGTACCGGCCACCACACACATGCTATCCCACGATGACCGGCGGTATGCACCGGTCACCGCGATGAGAGCACGCCGTTGAGCGGCTCCGAGTATTCCCAGCTCCCCTGCCGTGCACCCTCCGGCCCATCCGGCGGCGGCGTAAGTCGCTACCGGGATGAAGACCCCGCGGTACACAGCCGAGAGTGCTCTGAAACCGAGCCCCCATCCTCGTCTCGCCAACCTGCCAAGTTTCGCGAAAAGCGACCCGGTTTTGTCGCTGATATATTGACAATGGGATCGGACACCCATGTCCCTATCTAAGTGGACGCCTAGGTATCTAACTGTATTCTTGAATTTAATTGACCTCGCTCCGATCCGAATGACCGGCGGTCTTTTCTGGAAATCTACTTTCGATGCGCGGACTGCTTTTCTTTTTCTATCGGGACGCGAACCTCCCCGTCGGCCTATTTTTTCCCTGTCTGCGTACCCATTCCGGAGTACAATTGCTTCCGATTTCGAATCGGATATCTCTAATTTAGCTGTCCTGCACCAACCTAGGATCTGGTCGACAACGCGTTGACCCTCGATCTCTAGGTCTCTGCGGCTGTTTCCCCCCACGAGGACGATGAGGTCGTCCGCGTATGCTAAGAACCTATTCTCAACTGAGGTTTCGAGTAACCTCAGGAGACCGTCGAACATAAGGTTCCAGCACGCGGGGCCGAGGACGGAGCCTTGCGGGCATCCTCTTGTCACGTGCTTGGAGATCCTTTCTGTTCCTACCGTGAGACTGACCTTGCGGTCCTCGAAGTAATTGGAGATTACCTCGAAGACGTTGCGCGGGCAGTCTCGATCCCTAAGACTACCTAACACTAGGGGCCACCAGACGTTGTCGAAGGCTCCGGAAATGTCGAAAAGTAGTGCGATCACATGCCGATGCTCGGTGTCATCGACCATGCGGCGCAACTCGACAATTGCATCTTCAGTCGACTTTCCGCGCGTAAACCCGAACTGTCTGCTGGAGATGCGTCCCGTCGCCATCGCCGTCTGCTCTAATCTGCTCTTAAGGAGCTTCTCGAAAGTTTTCCCGATCACGGAGAGGAGACATATTGGTCGGTAGGATTTTGGGTCCTTCTCGTCCTTTCCTTCGCCTTTCAGGAGGATTCTCAGAGAGCCCACCTTCCAGGCGGAGGGGAAGACGCCCCATCGAAGGCACCCATTGAATAATCGCGAGAGTTCCCCGAGGATCGTTTTCGCGGAGGCCTTCAGGACCTGTACCTCGATGAGGTCCGGTCCTGGCACCTTTTTATTTTCGAAGGAACGAATTGCTCCGGCCACCTCCACCAAGGAAAAGGGCGAGGCGTCGGCGGTATTCGGGGCGATTCGCGCCTCTTCCCGGAGAACCCTTTGTGTCGGCGAGTCGAGTTCAGGTCGGTCGTCAGGGACGTGGGCTTCCAGAAGCTCGCTGGCGGTTTCTAAAGCACCGGTTGTACTTTTATTGTTGCGCCGGAGTGTGCTTATCACTTTCTCTACACGGAGTTTATTTGCCTGGAGCTTGTATACGATGCCCCAGGGCTCCGTGTTCCCGTTCGACGTCACGAAGTTTTGCCAGCTTTCCCGTTTCGTCCTCTTCACCTTCCTACTGTAGTTCCGCAACGAAGTACGGTATTCCTGCAGTTTTTGGAGGCGGGAGGGTCCGTCTATCGTCTTCTGGAAGGCACGCCTCTGCCTGTACACGGCCTTTTTGAGCTTTGTTAGCTCTTTGGTCCACCACGGGTTGGACTTTCTAAATTTTCTCTTCTTAGGCATTGACGCGGTGCAGGCGTCAGTGATGACGGCTGTGAGCGTCTCTGCCATCCTATTTACATCTTCCACCGACTCCAAACTCAGGACTTCGAGCCTCGACCGTGAGTGGTCGGACAGGGCCTCCGAGAACCGCTCCCAATCCGCTCGACGAGTGTCGAACCGAGAGTTCGTTGCTCCCTGATTTCCCGTCGCGGCCCTAGGTACCCGCAGCCGGATGTCGATGGCGTTATGATCGCTAGTCGCCCATTCGCTTCTTATCCTCCATTCCTTAATATAGGGCGTCATGGAGGGGGATGCCAAGGTAACGTCGATGTATGACGATCCTTTTGGCGTCCAGAAGGTGGGTGGTTGACTAGCGTCGTTAGCTACAGTTAATCTAAACGCGGAAACTAATCTTTCTAACTGCGCTCCCTTCTCGTCTGTGCTATTTGGGCTCCAGAGCGAGGATTGCGCGTTCGCGTCGACAGAAATTATAACTCTCTTCCCCCTCAATGCCAGGAGAACCGTTTCCAAGTGCTTGAGGTGCTTCTCTATCTCGTCTTGGTATTGAAAATAGTGAGATACCGCGTAGAAGGAGAAGCCGGGGGTCAGCACTTCCGCGCATGCGCAGTGCGGGTTACTGAGTTGAGAGATGAACGTGACCTCAAAGTGAGGGTTGGGGATGGCGACAGCGGCCCACGGGGAGTGGGTTTTCACCGCCGCCACCCTCACTTCGGTCCCTAATCCGCTTACCCTATAACCTGCGCCTTGCTTACTGGCGTGTGGCTCCTGCAAGAGCAGGACGTCCAGTCGCTTTTGCGCTATTAACTCCCTAACTTCGCCCGTTACTACAGCCGAATGTCGCATGTTCAGCTGTAGTATCCTGATTCCCGTGGCTACATTCGCGGTCGCGGGGTCGCGGTTTCGCGTTGGGGTTGGGGGGACGCGGGGGTTGTTTTTCCTATTTTTCCCTAAATTCGTAGCGTCGCACCTTACGAGGTGGACGCGGACGGCGCGAAGACCGATTCCGTCCAATTGTTTAGAAGAGTCTAGTCCTTTTATATTGCCTAGGTCGTTGCCAATGTCCCTCCTGTCCATAGCGGTTAATTCCGCCACAGGGACCCCAGGGACGGGAGTCCCTGTGTCCGAGGCTCTAGCTTTATATTGTCTTTTAGGCATTATTGATATTAAAGTTAACTGCCCGCCTTCGTCCTTTCCCGTTCGTTCCGTTGTCATGTCCGTTTGAATAGCCATAGTCATAGTTATAGTCCTAGTCATAGGACATGGGTGATGCCATAGTCGTGGAAGCGCGTACGCTCACGCTGATCTTCTGACCGCCGGAAGCACGAAACCTCTGATCTGGGCAAAATCGGCAAGCCGAGGAAGAACGGACAGGACACATGCTGGACTGGCGAGAAAGCGTGTTCTTCCGCTCGCGCTAGGCATTTCGATTTCTGACACCTCTTGATTTAAAAAATCAGTTTTTTGATAGTTTTCTCTCTCCACTGGGCTATTCATTTTAGCCACAGTTTTCAATTGGTACGATTTGCTTCCAAATCTTACAGATGCAGTTTAAAAAATTTTTCCATCGCTCGGACAGAAGAGTTGATGCTCAGTGAGTACGAGTATACATACAAAGTGCATACGGGTAACCAACCCCGTAGGGCTTGCCACATATGGGCCATTCGGTCAAAGACACCGACCCGTGGCCACGCTGTGTGGAGAAAAGTCCGTAACGTAAACGGCACGAAACAGTCAGGACCGAAGCCCCGAAGGAGCTCTGAGACAGCTTCTCGACCGAGATCGTAGAATTGGCCCAAAACCCGCTCTGCTCCGTCCGCCTCGCACGGACCGTGTATCTCTTATAGATACCGAACGGCCGGCAAGGACGCCGGCGCCGCCGGCCGAATAGCACGCGCGCTTATGAGTGTAAACCGCCGCGGCAACAGACCGCCCGGCCGTGCTGTTGTAACATAGCGCGTGAACGAACGAAAAAAAAATTTATAGTAAACATTAAAATAAATTACACTACCGTAAACTAGACAAAAAATTACACATTTTTTCCCAATATGAAAATTTTCACAAACTTTTCAAAGTCCCATCGCATCGAGTAAACTTTTTTAATAACGCTTCCGCACGATTCTAAATGCTTAATCCATATGTGAAATCGTTCACTGATCAAGAATATCGTATTTAAAAAAATTACAAAAATTTATTTTTCAAAATAATCAAAAAAAACCGAAAAATCACAAGAGTAAGGTACCATTATTTTAAACAACATGTCGTTCTAAATGCTTAATCCCTATGTAAAAAAGTTATTTAAGCAAGAATATGTAATTGAAAAAAATTAGAAAAATTTATTTTAGCCGTAAATCGAAAATAATGGGGACACCGGAGCTGTTCGAAGCGCCGAGACGCGCCGCGTACGGCCGAATATTTTCTAAGTCCCAACGTACCGATCAAGAGTAAAGTACCATTTTCCTACATTAGATTTCGTTCTAAATGCTTAATCCCTATGTAGAAACGTTAGTTAAGCAAGAATATCGTATTTTTAAAAAAATCTAATGATAGGATTTTCCAGAAAATTGAAAAAACCGAAAAATGTCAAGAGTAAAGTGCCATTTTCTGACATTAGATTTCG
>NW_027476120.1:1005000-1020000 GCF_051020955.1 Megalopta genalis
GGCAGTCTCGGTCCCTAAGACTCTTCAAAACTAAGGGCCACCAGACGTTGTCGAAGGCTCCGGAAATGTCGAATAGGAGCGCTATCACATGCCGGTGCTCCAAGGCATCAACCATGCGGCGCAGCTCGACAATTGCATCTTCAGTCGACTTTCCGCGCATGAAGCCGTACTGTCTGCTGGAGATGCGTCCCGTTGCCATCGCCGTCTGTTCGAGTCGGCTCTTAAGGAGCTTCTCGAAGGTTTTTCCTACGACGGAGAGGAGACAGATCGGTCGGTAGGACTTAGGGTCCTTCACGTCCTTACCCTCTCCCTTCAGGAGCACTCTGAGGGAGCCCTCCTTCCAGGTGGGGGGAAAGACGCCCCAACGAAGGCACCCGTTGAAAAGGCGAACTAACTGTCCTAATATTGCTTTCGCGGCGGCCTTCAGCGCTCGGATCTCGATAAGGTCCGGCCCTGGTGCCTTGTCGTTTTCGAACGTGCGAATCGCATTCACGACCTCGTCCGGTGAAAACGGAGAGGCGTCCGCGGTGCTTGGCGCTATCCGCACGTTCTCCCTAATCTCTAGCTGCGCGGGCGTGTCATCTTCCGGCCGGTCGTCCGGGACGTGTGCTTCCAGAAGTGTGTTGGCTGTCTCTACCGCGCTCATGTTACTATTGTTAACTCGCCGGAGGGTGCTGAGCACCCTCTCGACACGGAGCTTGTTCGCTTGCAGCTTGTACACGATGCCCCAAGGCTCCGTGTTCCCGTGCGACGACACAAAGTTTCGCCAACTCTGGAGTTTCGCCCTCTTCACCTCTCTGCTGTAGTTCCGCAACGAAGTACGGTACTCCAGCAGTTTTATGAGGCGCGAGGACTCATTTCTTTCCTTCTGGAAGGCACGCCTCTGTCGGTAGACAGCCTTCTTCATGACTGTCAGTTCTTTAGTCCACCACGGATTGGACTTCCTAAATCTACGCTTTCTCGGCATTGACGCGGTGCAGGCATCTTGTATGATGTCTGTGAGCGTTTCTGCCATTCCTATCGTATCCTCCGCTGACTCCAGGCTCAGGACTTCGACCCTCGATCGTGAGAGATCGGACAGGGTCTCGGAGAATCGCTCCCAGTCGGCTCGACGAGTGTCGAACCGAGAGTTCGCGGCTCCGCGATTCCCCGTCGCGGCTCTGGGTGCCCGCAGCCTGATGTCAACGGCGTTGTGGTCGCTGGTCGTCCACGCACACCTTACGTTCCAGCTCCTGATGAACGGAGACATGGAAGGCGACGCCAGGGTTACGTCGATGTATGACGACCCCGTTGGCGTCCAGAAGGTAGGTGGCTGAGCTGCGTCGTTCACAACGTCCATGCTAAACGCCGCAATCAGAGTCTCGAATTGAGCTCCTTTCTCATCTGTGCCCCGGGGGCTCCAGAGCGAGGATTGCGCGTTAGCGTCTGTAGAAACTATGAGTCTCTCCCCCCTCAGTGCGCAGAACACCTTCTCAAGGTGGCTGAGGTGCTTTTCTATTTCGTCGCGGTGCTGGAAATAGCACGACACCGCGTAAAAGGAAAAGCCGGGTGCTAGCACTTCCGCACAGACGCAGTGGGAGTTGCTGAGCTGCGAGACGAAGATCATGTCGAAGTTGGGGTTGCAGACGGCAACAGCCGCCCACGGGGGTTGTGGTTCGGCTGCCGCCACCCTCACTCCGGACCCTAGTCCACTAATCTTATGTCGCGTGCCCAGCTGGCTGACGTATGCCTCCTGCAATAGCAGGACGTCTAGCCGCTTCTGGGCAATAAGCTCGCGTACTTCTCCTGACCTAATAACCATAATCAGTTCGAGAGAGCGACTGATTAATGGCAGCTATGTACGCGGGGCAGTCCTTGCTTGTCACGAGGTGGGAGGCGGGTTTCTTACCCCTGACACAGTTGACGCAGGTGGCCGGTTTCTCCTTTTTCGGGCACGTCTTGATTCCGTGCCCCGTCTCCGCGCAGTGGCCGCAGGTCTCTTTTTCCGCTTTGCAGAACTTCGCGGGGTGGCCGAATCCCTGGCACTTATAGCACCTGGTCACGCTGACGTGGTCCCGGACCCTGCAGCAGTTCCAGCCCACGTACAGCCTCTCCTTGGAGACCAGGAGGTCCCGGGCACGCTTGCTGACCTCGAATATCAGGTTGCAGCGGTCCCTGGTTTTATCGCCGCTCCTGTACACTAGGTTAATCTCCTTGGAGAGGCTGGCCGCTTCCTCTTTGCTGAGGTTCTGCTGCAGGATCGCTGCGGTCGTCTCCTTGGGGTCCTCCTGGGCCCGCGGGACATCGAAGACGATGATCCGCGGGTTCCGCTTGGCCGGAGCTCCTACGATAAAACCGGCAGCTTTTAGTTTTTGGTGCGCCATTAAGGTTGCCACGTCGGTGTTCTTCGACGTGACCAGCGCGATTCCGGAACCCTGCACCCTGCGGACGCCCCTGATTTGCAGGCCGTCCGCTCTCGGCGAGACCAGCTCGAAGACCGCCTCCTTTGTCTTCGAGCTGTCCTCGTACTTGCTGGTGTCAGCCGGCGTGATGATGACCACGTTGGGGGGGTCCTGCTTCTGCGTGGACCTGGCTGCCGTAGCGGACCTGACGCCGACGCGTTCGGCATACGTTGTCGGCTTTTGGGGGGCGGCGGCTGCGGCGGCGGCGACGGCGACGGCTTTGTCCTGGAGCGCCTGGCAGGAACGCTTGCTCTCCTTGGACTCGGCCTGGGCGGCCTCAAGACGTCCCTCGAGTCTGCTGCTGAAAACGAGGGCTTTGATAAGCAGATCGTTAAATTTTGCGGCCTGTGCGCACAGGGAGTGCACCACAGTGGACGGGATGTCGTTGCTGGGCAGCGTTATTTCGCTGGTGAGCTGCCTGAAGATCTTTGCAGCGCTGTCCCTGAGGGCTGCCACGGTCGTGTCCTCGCCCTCCGAGTTGACCCGGCTCGGCTCCTCTGTGGTCTCCTGCGTCGTCTCTGCTGTTGGTGTCGTCTGTGTTGCCTGTCTGTCCTTTTTCTTTTTCTTCTTCTTTTTCAGGACCTCCGCAGGCTTCCGGAAGCAGAGGGGCGCGTCCGAATTTGCCGCCTCTGTTTCGGAGTCTGTAGTTAGCAGCCTCTTCTGGCGACGGCGGGAGTCAGTCCCTGAGGAGGCGACCTCCATCGTGGGGCTGCTCTGATGTCACCGAAGGCTGGAAACTATAACGGGAGTTAGCCAAAAAAAAAAAAAAAAAAAAAAAAATTTTATTTATTAAAAGTCCTGAAATTTATAAACAATTGCTTAAAAATTGTTTAAACAATTTGTTTAAACAATTGTTCAAGCAATTGTTTAATGTCCGTCCTTTTCTTCGTGATCACTTTCAAATTTCGCGCACTGCGGTCTTTGCAAGTCTATGGCGGAAACTCGAGCTTCAATCTTGGCCCCCGGAGGTTATTGCTGCCAACCTTCGAAAAATTTTTGAAGTTGGCAGCAGTGGTCCCTTTTTTCCGTAGAGAGTTTCCTCTCTACTCGGCGGCGGCCAATCAGCGCGCGCGACGCCGCTACCGCAGCGCTACCCACGCCGACGGTGGCGTCTCGAAGCTCGAGGTGGATCTTCGATCTATTTTTCGATTTTTAAACTTCCACAGTTTTTACACTATTGTCACAATCTATGTCTCAAATTAAACGTCTTCACAAACAAATCGTTTCCACATAAACAGTTTATTTTTCGGGTCGATATTCCCGGAGGAATCCGGTCCCAAAGTCCGGCGTGCCGAGCACGTGGCGTGGATTTTACGGCACTGTTTTTTCGCACAATTTCCACAGAAACTACACAATTTATATGTCCAACGGAGCGTCTTCACTTCCTCTTCACTCTGGGCACCCTCTCGTAATTTTTCTTCAAGTTCTGCTGCTGGAATCTCTGTTGAACGACGGAGCGATGTGACAGCACGTCCTCTCCATGCGACACCTGGCGGCAGAACCCCAGTAGATAGGGACAGATGGGAATCTCGTTAATCCATTCATGCGCGTCACTAATTAGATGACGAGGCATTTGGCTATTTTTTTTTTTTTTTTTTTTTTTTTTTTCCGGGGATACGAGCCGGTGACAGGTGGCCGCATTGCCCCGTTATTACGCCTATATGGTAGGCGGCACCAATAAATTCCCCCTTTCCGGTCCCTCACCCTATGCCCGACCGGTCGAACCGCGTAGGTGTTGGACGGTTCGTCCGCGTCGATGTTCTGCGGTTAAACAATCCCCAGGCTGCCAATCCTCCGACCAAGACCCTCGAGGCGATCACCTTGAGGTCCCGCTGGCCCATCAATCCTGCGCTCAGTAGGCCCCTGCTTGACTTCGCGCTCCATAGTCCTCTCAGCGACAAAGTGGCAGAGAATACGCTGACATCCTCCGTGCCGTTGCTAGAAGCAACTGCACGTCGGAAGCTGGCGTTGTCAGCGTAATACTGGACCTTACGCTTATGCGCAAGATCCAGGATTGTCTGTTCGCTAACCACTTGCGCATCGAGGACCATGCAATCGCCGTCCTTGCATGCTACTAAATCTGGTTTTCTCATTCCCTCATCGGTAGGGATCTTCGGCTCGCGCGCTACCTGAAAACCCCTTTGCACTAAACCACGTGCAAGATAGTCAACTACAGCGTCGTGCCTTCTTATCCGCCCATCATGGGTGCGGTGGCATTGCTGTAGGACGTGGTTAAGGGTCTCAGGCACCGCGCAGCCAGCCCTGCAGAGCCTGTCCTGTCTTCGGCCCCTAGATGTTCGGGACCTAGTCGGAAGGGCGTTGATCCGCAACTTGCAGGAGTTGACGAAGTCTCGTCCTGACAAGAAGCGGGTCCCCTCCGCGACCCATCTGTGCTGCCCCGGGACCCTCTTCGACTCTTTCACAGCGCTGCCATCGACACTCCCGTGAAGAGCATTCGCCCAACGGCGCGCTTCCCTCTCGGAAGTGTCGATGACCTCGCCGTGATCCATCAGGCGTTGCTGCGCCTTCTGGATCTCGAGTCGAAGATAGTCCCCCGGCAGCCCAGACGCGGCCTCAGAAGACAAGGGCAGTTCCTTCAGGCGGCTAAGCCGAATCCTGGGCATACTCCACCGAAGCGAAGCAATACCCAGGCCTCCCGAACCGATGGCGGAATGGAAATAGGCCTTAGGTGTATCGGCCGGTAAACTGAGCCACTTCCTCACCGCACCACGTACCGCCACGTCACACCGATTGAGTTTCCCCAATCCCACAGACCCCAACGACGCCGCATAAAATAAGCTTGGCAACAGGAATATTCGCAGAGCGAATAGTCGCTGTTGCGGCTTAAGCGGTGCACGGGAGATCTTATCCAAATCAGCGACCAACGAGACTGACGGGTCGGAACGCAGACGACCGTCTGGAGTAAAGGGAATACCCAAATACTGCCAGGCGTCCGTCCGCTTCATCGCCACCAGCTTCTGACCACCGAGGAAGAAGTTGCCTTCATCCACGGTAGTCTTCTTCTGGTGGGGAACCGTTCCGATCGAGATGGTAAAAGACTTACCGACATTAACGGACATGCCGCATGATGCCAGGAAGCCCTCCGTACAGTCAAGCAATCGCTGCAGGCCCGTTGTCGTTGAGGCTGCGAGGATTAGGTCGTCGGCGAAGGCTGCCGACCCGATCCTCACCCCGTCGATATCCGCCCCGATGTCTTGGGGGAGGCTCCTGAGGAGTCTGTCCATCACCATGTTGAATATGCCGGGGGACATCGGGTCTCCTTGCCTCACGCCATGCATCGGATGGATGGCATGGGAGTGCCAACCACCCGACACAATGGTCGTGAGAGCATCAGAGTACACCGACCCGACATACTCAATCATGGGAGCGGGACAGCCCCTCAGCTCGAGCGTCTGTAATATCGCGGGGTGAGAAACGGTGTCGAAAGCCTTCGCGACGTCAACCGACGCAACAAAAAGCGGCTTATGGCGTGCATGGGAGTGGCGTAGCAGCAAGTCCAGCAAAAACACGTTGTCCGCACATCCGTCTGTCCTACGGAACGCTCTCTGCCTCCCATCCAATCTGATCAATCGACCCATCCGCCTAGCCAGGACTTTGTGGAATCCTCGCACAAGAGTCGAGGCGACGGTGATGGGTCGAAAATCAGACGGAGAAGAAGGCAGTCCGGTTTTAGGAATGAGCACCGTCCTGGCGTCCCTTAGGTGAATAGGGAGTCTGCGGCACCACATAATGAGGTTATAGATCCTTTGCAAAACCTCAAGGGGGGTTTTGCAAAGGAGTCTCGCAGACAGACCGTCAGGACCAGGTGCTGTCTTCCTACCCGGAAGAGCAATCCGTACTTCATCCGGATTAACAGGAGACCACAGAGAGGAGATGGTGTCCTCTCGGTTTTCACACGGAGGACAGCTGTCGCGCGCACCTGTCATAAGGGCTTCCCAATAGGGAACCATAACATCTTGAGGGATGCCATGGTCACCCACGGGGCCATCCCTTATGACATCCAAACAGCGCCGGGGGTCCTTACGCCACAGTTCTTGCACTATGCCGTAATTCCTCCGGCGCTGTCTGCGTCGCGAGAGCGGTTCCTCCGGTTGCGCACGGCGGCCTCGACGCACGACTCTCGCTGCATGAGGTACCGGAAAGATATCCGCCAGGTAAGCGGTGAGCCTTTCCAGAATATTCCCGCGATCCTCTCTTCCAACCAGGGCACAGATTTCATCCAGGGTATTAGCCTGGAATCCATCGCACCCTAGTGGTTCAAGGCCGCGGAAATACTCCAGGAAGACCCGATCGCTATCCTGGACCTCCACCGCGAGATCGGGCGCCTCAGCCACCGGCTGCAGTGACTCCTGTTGAATGCGGCCAACGTGCTCCATCACAAGCGCTCGGTAGTCCCTGTGCCAGGCAGGAACCCAATGAGCGCCTGATTGATGAAGCGCACACCCTTCATGGACAGTTCTGCCTCGCGCCGCGCCAGCAAAGACACCTCCTCAGCACTCCAACGTGCCTTTGCTGGCGCTGCGCGGTTCACATCATCTGACCAATCAGGGTGAGCGGACCTCATGTGAACGCCCCTACCGATCTTGGTAGCGAAGGATCTATCGCAGCCTGGGAATTGACAGTTAGTGTCGTTGTTGTGAGTCTTAAGATGGGCTATGCCTGGGTCCTATGTGGACTATACTAGCCGCTCTCTCGACGCGTGCCAATGGTCTGGCTCTACCCTCGTTCGTTATCGTGACAGGGGAAGACAACGTGCTACTCCCGCTGCCACCTCGAGTCCAACCCAATCCAGGCACTCTTGACGGAGTAGTGTTAAAGTCAATTTATCTCCGCAAGAGGGGCTTCAGCCTGGCCCGAGGGGACGAACCCCGAGGGGTCCGCCCAGCATGCCGTTCGAATGGCGGAGTAGACAGGTCCACGTCTGCCCGTCACTCAAGTCGGACACGGGACGACTCCAAAGCTAGCGCCGCCTGATAGGAAGCGCAAGCTGGGTCCCGCGACTTGTGTGCACTAGCCTACCCTCTGTCCTTGCAATTAGAGCAGACCGGAGGTTCACTCTTCTTGCTACAGAGCGTGAAGGTATGCCCCTTTTGGGAGCAGTGACCGCACACGTCCTCCTTGAATTTACAACGCTTCGAGGTATGCCCGAAGCGTTGGCAACGGTAGCACCGAAGCACCTGGACGAAATCCCGTACACGACAGGAGTTCCATCCAAGGTAAACTCGGCTACCCCTCTGCTTCAGCCGCTGAAGATTCTGCGGACTGACGGCAACGACCCAGTTGGCTGTCTCCGGGGTCTTGCCAGCCATGCGGCTGACCCGAATTCCCGAAGGCACATCCTTCTGGTTCGCATCGCAGAGATTTTGCCTCCAAATACTGGAGGCAATTTCGTCCTTACCCATCCGACGCGGGACGTCGTAAACTAAAACCTCGGGGTCCCGCTTGGTGGGTAAGGAGACGGACAGACCCGCGCTCCGGAGCTTCTTATTGCCAACGAAGGCTTGCAGGTCCTCCTTTCGGTCGGTCTCGACGACGATGCCACCGGAGTGGATGCGTCGGACCGACTTTACTCGGATCGCCTCCTTCGCTGGTTTAATGAGGGACAGAACAGTAACCTTCGTAACTTCGCTGCTCTGTCCTTTTTCCTTCGGCGGGAAGATTTTTACCACATGCTGCGATTGTGGCCGTCTCCCCGCTTCCGGAGAAGCTCCTTTGCAGTCGACTTTGTTCACATGGGCGTAAGTCGACTGCGCGGCGTTGCAGGCCATCTTCGGGAGAGTTCCCTTGGACGGCCCAGGTCGCATCGCACTCATTACGGCAGGACGCGCTTTTAGGTCCGCCCTGACCGCGGCGAGTTGCCCTTCGACGAAGCTATTCCGTTGAATAAGCTCCTGGACCAACTCGTTGAGTGCCTCAACCTCGGCGAGTATCTTTGACCCGGACTCCTTATTGACTTTCGACTCAGGTCGAAAGCAAAAGGTCCGTATTTCGGACACTCGCCTAAAGGCTTCGTCTCTTACGAGATCGAGAGGCCGTACCTTCTGCCCGGAGAACGTCCCCTTCGGTCTCCTGGCCCGGTTTACTGCGGCCTTGCCGGTGGGTGCGCCCGGCTTGGCTCGCTTCGACTTTTTGGTGACGGTTTGCCAACCGTCACCAGTAGGGTCCTCGACACGCTCGGGTGCCGACTGCACCTTCACGAGTGACGTGTCTCCGACTCGTTCGATTACTTCCACGTTACCGGTGTCCGGCGTACCTTCTACCGTGGGCTCGGTTTTCACCGAGACCGCTCGCGTGGGAGTCGCACATCTTTGCAAGATCACGCGAGG
Organism: Megalopta genalis; assembly: GCF_051020955.1. NCBI lineage: Eukaryota > Metazoa > Arthropoda > Insecta > Hymenoptera > Halictidae > Megalopta > Megalopta genalis. Next base: position 1,013,789 of record NW_027476120.1, read on the forward strand.
ATTGGCGATATTAATCACCTTCCCGGATCTTGTCTTTCTCACAGACGCGGGGGGACTGACAGCTGCATTTGCAGTTCCCGCGTCTGCGGCGACGGCTTCACTCCGAGTAGGAGCTGGACCCGTCGTCTTTGGACGCTTAGTTTTTGTTTTTGTTTGTTCAATTTTATTCAGACCCATAATGTGTCTTGGTCTTTCATCCAGTGCGCTCCCCGGCCACCACCGACCCGCACAATTTGGAACCAGCCAAAGGCTGAGTTAGGGCTACGCACCGAATATAGTCTGCTGGCTGGGTCGGTTTCCTTACCCAGCCCGCGTCCTCGCCCAGCAGAACCCACTTGCCCGAAGCGTGTGGTCGTTCCAAGCCGATTGACTGGACCAGGGCTGCTTTTCTCGTCCAGCCGCCCATCTAGCCGAAGCAGAGGCCAAAGGTACGTGTTGGGGACGTCTCACCCGCAGGAGAGGGCCCCCTCAGATCCCAGGATCCTCTTTTCCGACGACAAGGGTCGCCACGCACGGCAAACACGTGGGAGACAGCAGTCGGAGAGGCTGCCTCTTCCTCTCCACCACACTTCGTTCAGTTCGCTGCGTATTTAAGAACACGAGCTATCCAGCGGTACCTTTTTCGTGGAGGCTCAAGTGTGGCTAGGGCACGTTTGCCCCTTGCGGCCTGGGTTGCCCAGGCGATTGATTGCATCCCATGTATTCCTGAGCCCAGCGGAGTGTTGTCTAGTGGCGTGTTCCGCCCACGAAAAACGGTCTGAAAAACCGTTTAACGTAAACTGGGGAACTGATGCCACGAGTGACAACAGTTCCCCAGTCGGAAGTCATACAGCACATACAGTGCTGTACAAAGAACACGCCACAGCCCGTATGCTAAATCAGGGCCTCGCCATTATGCGAAGTACTACATGTACGACGCACTGACGGTCTCTAATGCCTTCATCGCCGATACACCCATCGACTCGGCCGATCAACCCTCCTACGCGAGGGCTAGTTCGGGGGTTATCTCCCGCCCTGAGTGGCCACAGACCGCCACCGCCCCTGGGAATTGACAGGGGAAGTCGACCGGCCGGGAAGGGGGATCCCCAGAGCTCGGTCCCGGAAGGGGGGAAATTGCTGGCCTAGGGGCGGCAGGGGCCGCCCCTCTACTTGTACCCATCCGAGGCAGTTTATTTTTGGGAGGGCCAACAAAATTTAGGCGCGAGAGGGCTGGCAACCCCCAAGCGCCAAGTACGCCTGAACCCCGTTAGCGTTACCCGGCGAGAACCTATGGGAGGTGGGGAACACTTGGACGGGAGAGGCTAATGGACCTAACGAGAGGTCTATATTACGCATCACCGCCCCTGTAACTACAACAAGAGAGTCATAGTTACTCCCGCCGTTTACCCGCGCTTTTTTGAATTTCTTCACGTTGACATTCAGAGCACTGGGCAGAAATCACATTGCGTCAACACCCGTGGGGGCCATCGCAATGCTTTGTTTTAATTAGACAGTCGGATTCCCCTAGTCCGTGCCAGTTCTGAGCTGAGCGTTTAATGGCGGCCGAAGAGGACGACCGCACCGATGGGAAACGCCACGGAAGCCTCGCAGCAAGGAAGATCCGCGGGAGGCCAAGCCACGGGACCGAGCTCGGATCCCAGCCACGAGAGCCGTTTACCTCGCCCAGGCCCGGCACGTCAGCCAGACCCGCTTCCCGACCAAGCCCGACACGCCCCGCTCCTCAGAGCCAATCCTTATCCCGAAGTTACGGATCCAATTTGCCGACTTCCCTTACCTACATTAATCTATCGACTAGAGGCTCTTTACCTTGGAGACCTGCTGCGGATATGGGTACGAACCGGCGCGACACCTCCACATGGCCCTCTCCTGGATTTTCAAGGTCCGAGGGGATGATCCGGACACCGCCGCAACTGCGGTGCTCTTCGCGTTCCAAACCCTATCTCCCTGCTAGAGGTTTCCAGGGAACTCGAACGCTTATACAGAAAAGAAAACTCTCCCCGGATCTCCCGACGGCGTCTCCAGGTCATTTTGGGTTACCCCGACGAACACTCTTACGAGGGCCCGAATGGTATGCGGTTCCGCTGCCGGGTTCCGGAATAGAAACCGGATTCCCTTTCGCCCAATGGGTGTTTTTTGTGCATGTATATAATAATAAAATATGCTGCGATTTATATAATAATAAAAAAAAATAAAATAGCTGCGTTTTTTTTACAAGTGTTTAACGTCTTAGGACACCTCATCTACATAGGATTTCTCTTAGGGCTTAGGATCGACTGACTCGTGTGCAACGGCTGTTCACACGAAACCCTTCTCCACGTCAGTCCTCCAGGGCCTCGCTGGAGTATTTGCTACTACCACCAAGATCTGCGCCGACGGCGGCTCCAGGCAGGCTCACGCCCAGACCCTTCTGCGCACACCGTCGCGACCCTCCTACTCGTCAGAGCTTCATAGAGGACAATAAATTGCCCCGCTTCGCACATACCACTGACGGTGGAGTATAGGCGCGACGCTTCAGCGCCATCCATTTTCAGGGCTAGTTGCATCGGCAGGTGAGTTGTTACACACTCCTTAGCGGATTCCGACTTCCATGGCCACCGTCCTGCTGTCTTAAGCAACCAACGCCTTTCATGGTATCCCATAAGCGTCGACTTAGGCGCCTTAACTCTACGTTTGGTTCATCCCACAGCGCCAGTTCTGCTTACCAAAAATGGCCCACTTGGCACTCTGATCCACATTTTTATCTCTCTATATAATGCCATCGTAATAATAATAATATAATAAAAAAAAAATTTTCTCTCTTGGCTTCATAATTCAAGCAAGCCAAAGTTCTCACCCATTTAAAGTTTGAGAATAGGTTGAGGTCGTTTCGGCCCCAAGGCCTCTAATCATTCGCTTTACCAGATGAGACTCGCAAACGTCCATTGAAAAGAACGAGCGAGTGCCAGCTATCCTGAGGGAAACTTCGGAGGGAACCAGCTACTAGATGGTTCGATTAGTCTTTCGCCCCTATACCCAGTTCCGACGATCGATTTGCACGTCAGAATCGCTACGGACCTCCATCAGGGTTTCCCCTGACTTCGTCCTGACCAGGCATAGTTCACCATCTTTCGGGTCCCAACGTGTACGCTCTGGGTGCGCCTCTTCTCGCTATGACAACGAGACGCCCCGGGAGTGCGAGGCCGCATCGTGACGCGGCCCATCCTCCCTCGGTCGACGCAAAGGTCAACTTTCACTTTCATTATGCCTTTAGGTTTAATCGAGTCCCAATGACTCGCGCACATGTTAGACTCCTTGGTCCGTGTTTCAAGACGGGTCCTGAAAGTACCCAAAGCAGTAGCGTCGCTGACCGGTAATGTTGTTCGAAAAAGGTTGGCCAGTTCGAGGACACCGCCTGCCAACAGCTGGCTAGGCCCGGAGCCGGCACCAGGTCCGTACCATCCGGGTAATTTACTAACCGAGCTTGCGGCGGGCCTGAACGCAAATACATTCGAAAATGGAGCAAGTTGCGGCCCAATACCGTAAAATAGTGTACCGTCACGCAGCCGGCCGGGCGATCGAGCGTCTGTCGTGTACGCGCGAAGACGACGCCGACAGTCAACAACTCGTGCCGTAGACCGACACGCAACGGGTCGCGACGTTCTACAAGGGGAGAAGTGCACGACTACGTTGCCGGAACATTTGCCGAAGACGGTGTGCCCTCGCATTGGCATCCACGAAGGGAACCATTCGGGGTATCGCACGCCAACGGAAGCCGAGCCTCGTTATCGATGAATCTCCCCATTCGATCTTTTGGGTTTCTCAGGTTTACCCCTGAACGGTTTCACGTACTCTTGAACTCTCTCTTCAAAGTTCTTTTCAACTTTCCCTCACGGTACTTGTTCGCTATCGGTCTCGTGGTCATATTTAGCCTTAGATGGAGTTTACCACCCACTTAGGGCTGCACTCTCAAGCAACCCGACTCTAAGGAGAGGTCCTCCCGAAACGCGTACCGGTCGCTACGGGCCTGGCACCCTCTATGGATAAATGGCCCCATTCAAGATGGACTTGGACGCGGTTGCGACGTTACGGGATAAATTGACCCTCCTGAACACTACATTTCCCAACGGCGGAACTCCGCGGGATTCAGTGCTGGGCTAATTCCTGTTCGCTCGCCGCTACTAAGGAAATCCTGGTTAGTTTCTTTTCCTCCGCTTAGTAATATGCTTAAATTCAGCGGGTAATCTCGCCTACTCTGAGGTCGTCGGAACGTGAAAAAAAATTTTTTCAGAGCTTCCCCCCCCCCCCGAAAGCATTTTGCGAAACGTATACAGAGCAACACAAAAAAAAAATAAAAAAAACACAAAAAACCCTTAAAGCAAAAAAAGACCGTTTATCGCGCCTCACCAATATATCTTTTATAAAATTCGATATCCTCTCCAAATATAGATCTTCGAAACACTCGCAAGACGATTACAATCGGTATAAGTTTAACGTCCGTCCGAAAAGTACTTTCGGGGACTAGACGACCGATTGATCTCGTGCGGTTTCGCTATTCGATCATTTGAAGAGAACAAAAAGATATATGGGGCGACCGACAAACGGTTTTCCGTAGAACCAGACTCGCGATTGCGTTGACACACACATCATAGCAACACCAATAGAAGAGTTTTAGGACGGTAACCCGGGTGGGGTGTTCTTTACTCAGAATATGTGCAACATCAGATCTATATAGCCATCGATACAATTCGTACACAAATGTGTCGTACGAAGAGAGAGACTTTTTTTCCTCTGGCAACATAACGGTAAGAGACATCCTTCCACACTCATAGGTTCCACTCCCTGGGGCTATGATATATATATACATATAAATTCAAATTCGAAGCAGCGGTCACAATTCTACTCTATATTTTTGCGGGTTATGTGTTCTTTCGTTCAATTTCTTTCATGCGTTCGTTCGATCTCTGTACACAGTCTTCACATAGGACAGACTCGTGTAGTACGCTTTCGTGGGTTAAACCCATCTCGTTTCATTTCAGGCGACGTCGGGAGCGCGTTGAAAATGTACCAGTGAAATGTCGATAGTTCTACGAATACGAATCGTCCCGAAAAAGATTTTGTCACCGCTTCGAAGCGGTGTTTCAGACGGGCGGACGTATATAAAACATATACGACACACGACACCGCCTTCCACACTCACGCTAGTTCGAACACGATTTCCATCTCTCTCGAAGACTGTTAGACGTACGTAAAATTTCTCAATATTCATAGGACCGCGACAAACGCCGACGAAGCGCCCATCATTCGCTCGTACGTATATAGGCAAGAAGTGCCATCAACGCAAGCAGTTTATAAGTACATAAACGACCCTCAGCCAGGCGTGGTCCAGGAATTGTATCCGTGGACCGCAATGTGCGTTCGAAATGTCGATGTTCATGTGTCCTGCAGTTCACACGTTGACGCGCAATTAGCTGCGTTCTTCATCGACCCACGAGCCAAGTGATCCACCGTTCAGGGTAATTTTTCCCTTTTATTCTCTCATATATATAATGTGTATTTGCTATCCACCACATTTTTGTGTTATATTTCGGAACAAGCCGATACCCGAAGAGCTCCAACCAGTGCGCGAAGGAGATTCGGGAGTCGTCGTACGACGACATAATTGTCCCTTAAAGAACGAGATATTTCCGTCGAAACCATATATATATGTACGAGCAAATCCAAAACCACTGTTTTCTTGCAAGTTCGACGGTCGGAGCGAATAGAACATTGAAAAGCCTTCTATCGAAGAAACACAGAGAGTATATCACCTCCAAAAACGACGGGGATATGGATATTCAAACTGGACAATTATCAACCCGATACTGGATTCGAAAAGTTTCTCTCTCCTTTCGTTGTTATTTACACCGGACGGACTCACGGCCGGCTCTAGCTGGGTGTCATATATATATATATATATATATATATATATATATATATATATATATATACGTCCCACGCTCATGCTGCCACTAGCGCGCAACAGAGTAGGGTGTCAATGACAACGACACAGCATTGAAACGAGCTACACAAGCCGGTCTCTCTTGATACCAATGTAAACGAGCATTAAGTTATCTTCAGACTGCCCGATATTTTCGTCCTTTGGACTTTCCCAACGATTCCTTTTTTTCTTTTTTTTTTACACCACAGCGAAGACTTGAGGAAGCGTGATTAGCACGCTCGCATCCCTCCCTGTC
>NW_027476120.1:1022500-1025000 GCF_051020955.1 Megalopta genalis
CTGCGGCTGTTTCCCCCCACGAGGACGATGAGGTCGTCCGCGTATGCTACAACCCTATTCTCAACTGAGGTTTCGAGTAACCTCAGGAGACCGTCGAACATAAGGTTCCAGCACGCGGAGCCGAGGACGGAACCTTGCGGGCATCCTCTTGTCGCGCGCTTGGAGATCCTTTCTGTTCCTACCGTGAGACTGACCTTGCGGTCCTCGAAGTAATTGGAGATTACCTCGAAGACGTTGCGCGGACAGTCTCGATCCCTAAGACTACCTAACACTAGGGGCCACCAGACATTGTCGAAGGCTCCGGAAATGTCGAAGAGTAGTGCGATCACATGCCGATGGAGATGCGTCCCGTCGCCATCGCCGTCTGCTCTAATCTGCTCTTAAGGAGCTTCTCAAACGTTTTCCCGATCACGGAGAGGAGGCATATCGGTCGGTAGGACTTTGTGTCCTTCTCGTCCTTTCCTTCGCCTTTCAGGAGGATTCTCAGAGAGCCCACCTTCCAGGCGGAGGGGAAGACGCCCCATTGAAGGCACCCATTGAATAATCGCGTGAGTTCCCCGAGGATCGTTTTCGCGGAGGCCTTCAGGACCTGTACCTCAATGAGGTCTGGTCCTGGCGCCTTTCTACTTCCGAAGGAACGAATTGCTCCGGCCACCTCCACCAAGGAAAAGGGCGAGGCGTCGGCGGTATTCGGGGCAATTCGCGCCTCTTCCTGGAGAACCCTTTGTGTCGGCGAGTCGAGTTCAGGTCGGTCGTCAGAGACGTGGGCTTCCAGAAGCTCGCTGGCGGTTTCCAAAGCACCGGTTGTGCTTTTATTGTTGCGCCGGAGTGTGCTTATTACTTTCTCTACACGGAGTTTATTTGCCTGGAGCTTGTATACGATGCCCCAGGGCTCCGTGTTCCCGTTCGACGTCACGAAGTTTTGCCAGCTTTCCCGTTTCGCCCTCTTCATCTTCCTGCTGTAGTTCCGCAACGAAGTACGGTACTCCTGCAGTTTTTGGAGGCGGGGGGTGGGGTGGGGGGTCCGTCTATCGTCTTCTGGAAGGCACGCCTCTGCCTGTACACGGCCTTTTTGAGCTTCGTTAGCTCTTTTGTCCACCACGGGTTGGACTTTCTAAATTTCCTCTCCCTAGGCATTGACGCGGTGCAGGCGTCAGTGATGACGGCTGTGAGCGTCTCTGCCATCCTACTTACATCTTCCACCGACCCCAAACTCAGGACTTCGAGCCTCGACCGTGAGTGGTCGGACAGGGCCTCCGAGAACCGCTTCCAATCCGCTCGACGAGTGTCGAACCGAGAGTTCGCTGCTCCCTGATTTCCCGTCGCGGCCCTAGGTGCCCGCAGCCGTATGTCGATGGCGTTATGATCGCTAGTCGTCCATTCGCTTCTTATCCTCCATTCTTTAATATAGGGGACCATGGAGGGGGATGCCAAGGTAACGTCGATGTATGACGATCCTTTTGGCGTTCAGAAGGTGGGTGGTTGACTAGCGTCGTTAGCTACAGTTAATCTAAACGCGGAAACTAATCTTTCTAACTACGCTCCCCTCTCGTCCGTGCTGTGCGGGCTCCAGAGCGAGGATTGCGCGTTCGCGTCGACAGAAATTATCACTCTCTTCCCCCTCAATGCCAGGAGTACCGTCTCCAAGTGCTTGAGGTGCTTCTCTATCTCGTCTTAGTATTGGGAATAATGAGACACCGCGTAGAAGGAGAAGCCGGGGGCTAGCACTTCCGCGCATGCGTAGTGCGGGTTACTGAGCTGTGAGATGAACGTGACCTCAAAGTGAGGGTTGGGGATGGCGAGAGCGGCCCACGGGGAGTGGGTTTTCACCGCCGCCACCCTCACTCCGGTCCCTAATCCGTTTACCCTATATCCTGCGCCTTGCTTACTGACGTGTAGTTCCTGCAGGAGCAGGACGTCCAGTCGCTTTTGCGCTATTAGCTCCCTGATTTCGCCCGTTACTACAGCTGAACGTCGCATGTTCAGCTGTAGGATCCTAATTCCCGTGGCTACATTCGCGATCGCGGGGCCGTGGTTTCGCGTTGGGGTTGGTGGGTCGCGGGGGTTGTTTTTCCTATTATTCCCTATATTCGTAGCGTCGCACCTTACAAGGTGGACGCGGACGGCGCGAAGACCGATCCCGTCCAAATGTATACCCGAATCTAGTCCTATTGTATTGCCTAGGTCGTTGCCAATGTCCCTCCTATCCATAGCGGTTAATTCCGCCACAGGTACCCCAGGGACGGGAGTCCCTGTGTCCGAGGCCCTAGCTTTGTATTTTTTGTCTGGCATTATTCGTTTTTAAAATTCCTACCCGCCTTCGTCCTTTCCCGTTCGTTCCGTTATCGTGTCCGTTTGAATAGCATTGGTCTATTGTGTATGTACGGCTTTCGGCTGGCGATTTTTATTTGTCTTTCGCTCCCTTATGTTTTGTTTTCGTCTTTCGCTCCTTTTTTTTCTTCTGGGTATTATTACCCAGTCGGGTCACTACTCCCCTTTT